>NC_066878.1:5215447-5262947 GCF_022985175.1 Labeo rohita | reverse complement strand
CATGACTTAAAGACTTCATTTCAATCTGCATGTAAACTTACAGCATTTGATTGAAGACGTTCGGCATGCTGAGTCATTGTTTTGAGTAAAAGGGAATGGTGTGGTCTAATAAGATTATTTGTGCATAAAAGCATGATGTATTAAATTATATTTCAAGTACCCTTGACATTTAACTCACTTTTTGTCTTTGTTTTACAGGATATTTATTTCAAAACTTGGCTAAGCCTTCAGTCAACATGAAATTAATTTATGGCTTTCTTTTTTAACAAGCATCACATTCCACTGACGATAAAATAAAACTATTAGCATTATAATAACTGTAACAGCAATTTCAACAAGAAGGGCTTTATAGTGATAGTACATTCATTCATTCTCCCTGTAAACAGGAATGTCAAGTTAATAGTCCGGCTTTTTTTGGTTTTGGCCTATAAACGTTGAATTAATGCTTTATTCATGTGATGTCAGAATTAGTGACAGATTCAGAGATTCCTCAAAAATGAACAGTAATCCTGACATGACCTGAACGGAAGCATATTGTGGGAGTTACAAAGGGAAAGCAAAGATTTGTAAATCTAAAATGTTTTAAAGCCAACCCATGCTATAATAAATATAGTGCTTTTTTGATGTCTGGTCCATATTGTGTCTTTTGCAGCAGTTCTAGGAAGGTCAGTGATCAGTCTGGCTGATTATCAATGCCCAGTGTACAGTGTGTGTGTACGTCTGTGTGTGTGTATGTTAGCTAAGAGGGGCCGCCTGGATGACCGAGACCTGCTCGGTACAGATTCTTTTAAGTGGTGGGGCTCCACAGCTGTCCTCATCCTCCTGTACTCAGAGAAAAAGGAACAGTTAATTAGTAATTAGTAATTAATTTCACTAGCACAAAGGTTTTGGGGGTTATATAAATATATATAAAAATAAAAAAATGAAAAATAAATAAAAAAATTAAATAAAATGAATGAATGAAGAATAGAATGAATTATTTAAAGAAAATAACATGAAATATATAAATTAAATATTTTATATTGTACTTTAGAAGTCTGTTCTGCTCACCAAGCCTGCATTTATTTGATCCAAAGTAGAGCAAAAACTGTAAAATTTAGAAATATATTTACTATTTAAAATAACTGTATTATAACTTTGCTTTCTATTGTAATAAATTTTAAAATGTAATTTATTCCTGTGATCAAAGCTAGATTTTCAGCATCATTACTCCAGTTTTCAGTGTCACATGATCTTTTAAAAATCATTCTAATATGCAGATTTGCTGTTCACGAAACATTTCTTATTATCATTATTATTATTATCAATTTTTAAAACAGTTGAGTACATTTTTTCAGGATTATTTAATGAATAGAAAGCTCTAAAGATCAGCATTAATTTGAACTAAAAAGCTTTTGTAACATTATACACTATACTATTTAAAAGCTTGGAGTCAGTATATATATATATATATATATATATATATATATATATATTTTTTAATTATAGAAATGAATACTTTTATTAAGCAAGCTTTAATTAGATCAAAAGTGATGATAAAGACATTTATAATGTTACAAAAGATTTCTATCTCGCATAAATGCTGTTCTTCTGAACTTACATTTTATCAAAGAAATCTGAACAACAAATTACTCAGCTGTTTTCAACATAATAATAATAATAATAATAATAATTAAATAATTTTTGCAGCAAGTCAAAATATTAAAATGATTTCTGAAGGATCATATGACTGAAGTAATGATGCTAAAAATTCAGCTTTGAAATCACAAGAATAAATAACATTTTAAAATATATTCAAATAGAAAACATTTAATTTTAAATAGTAAAAATATTTCAAAATATTACTGTTTTTGCTGTACTGTAGATCAAATAAATACAGGCTTGGTGAGCAAAAGAGAATTCTTCAAAAAAACATTAAAAACCTTCCTGTTCAAATACTTTTGACTGGTAGTGTATTTATGTTTTTTTTCTGATATACAGTAAAAAATAATACATTTTAAGGCTAGCAAGGTGCACAACCCAAGGTAGAGGAACTATCCCAGCATTTATATTTTATATTGTAGAACCTCTGACTTGTTTTGTACGGTTTTGTACCTGTGCAGTGAGGGGTAAAAGATCTTCTTTGATCAGTGTTGGCGGCTCATCTGCAATCTCACTTGACTGCAGCAGTGGCTCTAGAAAAAAAAAAGTTATCATTTTTAAAAGTGGGTCAACTGACTAAACGATCTCAGTGAACTTCTGTGAAATGTGTAGTTTTTCAGATAAAAGCATAATGCATTTGTTCAGATCATAATCACAGTGACACGAAGAGGGCAAACAACATACTGTGAAATCTCAAGTTAAATTTTGTCATTAATTACCCTCATGCCGTTCCAAACTTGATAAAATTAAGGTTGAACCACATTTTAACGATGTCCTTAGTACCTTTCTGGGCTTGAACGTGTCATTTGTGTTGCTGTCTATACAGGGACAGAATCCTCTGGGATTTCATCAAAAATATCTTAATTTGTGTTCTGAAGATAACCGAAGGTCTTATAAGTTTGGAACGACATGTGGTTGAGTAATTAATGACAGAATTTTCATTTTTAGTAAATGATCCCTTTAATATGACTAAATATTTAATCAAGATTTACCTACAAGCTTTATAAAACACTGGATATACCCTTGGAAATGTATAATATTATTATAAATAATCTAATCTCTCATCTCTGAGATTAACATTAAACTCAGTGAAAACTGCGAGGTGTGAGTCTCACCTTCCATGATTGCTTGGCCGAGGGTGGGTGGCTGTGGGTCATCTGTACGGTAGTCTAGACTCTGAGGTGCAGGGCTGACCGGCTCACTGGGCTGCGGACTGGAGTTATTGCTGCTGTCTGCAGCTACTTTATGCTGGTACGAGTCTGACAGAGAACTCTGATTGCTGTTGTCATCTGAGAAGAGAGAAAAGAAGATTTGAATCTGCCATAAAGGAAAGAAAACTATCGGTCTGGAATAACAACTATGCCTTTAAAACTTGAATCTCAATGCAAATGTTTACCTTGAAAATCTAACAGTACAGAACAGGAGTTATCAGATGTCTCCTCGGTGGGAAAATTCTTTCGTTGCATCTCAGCACCCACAGACACTTTGCTCTTGTCCTTCTAAAAGATATCAGATAACAGATACAGTAAATACAGTGAAGGAGTTTGGACAATCAGATAAGTCAAGAGAAACGTTGCAACATCTTCGATGCGTCATACCTCCTTTGTGTCCACCACAGGAACCCATTTAAATATTCTTAATGATGTATCTCCAACTGTGACCCATTTCTTCTCCCTGAAATAGAGCAATTGTGTAACAGGTTTTCTATATACATGACTTGAAAGCTCTATCAAGTTTCCATGTTAAAAACGCAACCATGCAGAAAAAAGCACTTATCAAGTTTCCAGATGAGAAAGTTTAAAGGCGTCTCTAAGAGCTGCTTTTTTAGGACATGTGGGATTACAAAGTCCATTTGTTGATGAGTTGAAACCTATCCAATATCCCCATTTACTTCAATCACAAAAGTGCTTGGGCTAAACCCTGATTGAATGTGTTTGGATTACTCATCTGCCCAGTGAATGTATACCAGACTTCACAAACAAATAGTAAAAAAAGTATAGTATTATTTATTTAACGTTACTGACAGTCCTACACACTGCGCTTCTTTAGTACATGAAGAAACCTTTTAAAAGTCCTCTCTAGTCCCGCCTCTTTCTGCCACTTGTCCTTTAAGAAAACAAAGACAAGTGCGCTGCCATTGGCTGTCGCTTGTGTCAATCAAACGGCATCCTCTTATAAAACTCCTCCTCCTTTCCGACTGAAGTTTCTCTTTTGAAAAACATTTCTCTCTTTGAAAGTATCGTGACGCCGTCTGTTATACTCACCACCTCCGTACTCTCTCGATAGCCGCCATCACTTTCTTAATGTCATCTTTAGCGCGGCTTCGGGTCTCCGCGCGGACCGAGCGACCCGACATTTCTGAATTTTATCGGTACTCTTACTGGAATCGTGTCGGTCTCGGAGTCTGGTTCGCAAATCTCGCATCGCGAGAACTCACGACTCCACTTTCCAGAGCTACTTGACAGATCCCACCTACTTATTGAGGGCACAGGTGGCTGCTGTAATGTTTGTTTGTTAAATTAATGTTAACTTTATTATAAGATAAAAAGACACTAGTCATATATATCATTCAACGACCAATGGCAAAAACCCATCATGTTAAAATACGTACTTATTTATAACCCAAGTGCTTTAATATAACTCATAAAGGTTAGAGTTCATTTCAAAATAAAAGTCTTACGGGTTCGTTTTAAAAATTATTTTTTTTTATTCATTAAGATTTTAAAATGGGTGTTGTAATTATTAAATTTAATGTTGAAATATTTTAGACAATGGCTTTTATGTTATTTCAATTAATCAAGCTTAATGGCAGCAATAAGATAGAAATGTGAGCTTTTCATTTCGATATTATTTAAAAAAAAAAAAGTTAATATACTTTGTATTTTTATTATTTTTTTATTAATTGTTCGTACTTTATATACGATTAATTAATACCAAATAGCTGATAGTACTTCCTTAAAGGTTCTTTGATCATAAAATATTCCCAGCTCAGTATGCAGAGACAACTATAAATAGACATAATTATAAAAAAGTAAAATATAATATAGTGCAAAGGCAAAACAATTATGAAAACCTTTAGTCTTTTGATAGACAGGTTTGCTTCAGTTATGCTCATTTAGAGAAATAAGGAATAATAAGGAAAATAATAAAAATATTCAACAGATATATATATATATATATATATATATATATATATATATACACATATGTATATGTGTATATATATATATATATATATATATATATATATGTATATGTATATATGTGTATATGTGTATATGTATATATATATATATATATAATATTATAATATAATATTTATTATTTGAGTATGACTGTATTTTGCCTTTGTAGGTCACTATATTTCCCCTGTAAAGAGTAAACATCACCTTTAAAGCCACAAAGAGTAGAAAAAGTAGTAGAAATATTAGTGAAAAAGGAACAAAGTAATTGACAAACATTTAAAAACTCCCATTTTATTCAATAAAATCAGCATGCTAAAGCAACTTAATTTTGAAACCAAAAACA
Source organism: Labeo rohita (assembly GCF_022985175.1). Classification (NCBI taxonomy): domain Eukaryota; kingdom Metazoa; phylum Chordata; class Actinopteri; order Cypriniformes; family Cyprinidae; genus Labeo; species Labeo rohita. The sequence continues at coordinate 5,257,778 of NC_066878.1, read as the reverse complement.
GACTAGTTTTCAAGTGAAAACAAATCAAAGTTTTTAGTTCTTTGCTGCATTCAGCACTGTGTCCAGAGCATTCTGAGCATCTGTTATCTGCTGCTGGAGTCTCTGTCTCACTCCATCATTTGAGGCTTTCTTTAGCATGGTCTTCATGTCCTGGATGGCAGCACGGTAACCGGTTGCATTATGGAAAACACGAATGGCGCGGTCCCCGCTACTCACTAGAAAACGGTTGTTGATGTCAAACTTAAGGTCGGTTATCTCTTCGCTGTGAACCCCGTGAAACTCCTCCTCTAGTTCACCAGTGCTGGTATTGTACATGGCTATATCACAACCGTTTGATATGGCTACTACACGACCATCGGGAGATAGGGCAATGCGGCTTCCTTCCGACACCTGACATGGCACGGTCCGGAGCAAATATGGGTCCTGCTTTTTCTTATACTCCACATCAGTGTCCCACAGCTTCCATGTGCCGTCTTTGGACACGGTCACCATTCTGTAAAAGGGAGTGACAGAAATGTTTTACATATAGCTAGCGAAACTCAAAAACTTCAAAGTTTCTGCAAGGTTCAGACTCAAGTAATTTGTTGGAAGCTCGTTTCCACCACTGAATAAAAAAAATAAAAATAGGTAACCGAGACACTTTATCTCAAAATTCTGCCTTTTTTTCTAGAAATTGCGAGTTTACATCCCTAAATTACTCTGGGAAGACTGAATTAGACTGAAGACTGAAGTTTATGTCTCTCAAAAGAATTTTTTTTATTACAATTCTGATGTTTTTTTCTCATAATTGAGATATAAACTCAATTTCGTTATAAGAGATATAAACTTCAAAGTCAGAACTGTGAGTTTATATCTTGCAATTCTGACTTTATAACTCACACTTGTAAGTTTATATTTCAATTCTGAAAAAAAAGTGAAAATTAGACATAAACTCACAACTGCGTAAAAAAAAAAAAAGTCAGAATTGTAAGATAAAACCTTTTTTTTTTTTTTTATTAAGTGGCAAAAATGGGCTTCCATAAGTAACAAAATGATTAACACACTTTAATAATGTTATATAATTGAATTAAAAATAAATGACTGAATAAAAACCCTGAAATAAAGTAAAAACTAAGGCTAAAACTAAAAATAATAATAATAATAATAATAATAATAATAATACAAAAGCACATAACATTTCTAAAATTAAAATAAAAATCACATTTTTAAAAGAATTCAAAATATTAATAGATCTATAGTATATATAATACTAAAACAAAACTGATTCATACTTTTTTTCATTTTTATATGCTGACTTTATTTCTCTCATTTCTGACAATTTGAGTTTGCAAGTTTATATCTCATAATTCTGAGAAAAAAAGTCAGAATTGTGAAAGGCAAACTTGCAATTGTGAGAAAAAAAGTTAAAAATAGATAAAAAATGTTCTATTCAGTGTTGGAAATGGGCTTCTATAAGTAACAAAATGATTAAACATGTTATTAAATATCTGCTCACTAATTAATAACAGTACCATTTTTGTTAACAAATACTAAATGTAAACAGAAAATATAATGTAAATATTAGATCAAAAACGTCTGGCTGAAACAACAGTTTAATTTGACACACTAAAATTGCTGAAATAATGGAATAATACTGACACAAAAATAAATTGAAGCTAAATATAAATATTTAAAATAATAAAAATGAAAAAGCACATAATTACTAAAAATAAAATAAAATTAGTAAAAGATATACATATACAATACTAAAATAGCACTGATTAATAATTTTTTACATTTTATTTATATTAATATATTATATATTTATTGATATGAATTCGTTTTACATTTCTGATTATGTATTCATTGATATGAATTAGTTATATATATATATATATATATATATATATATATATATATATATATATATATGTATGTATATATATATTTGTGTGTGTGTATGAAGAGTTCAGATGCAAAACCAGCTAAAAGCCATCTCGGTCAAAAATCAGCCTCAGCCCAATCAGAAGTACTGGTACTTACATAGAAACCTATACATCTGAGCCTGATAAAAATGCATTTTTTAAAGAAAGACGTCAGATGGATTTGGCTGGTTTTGCATCTGAACTCTTCATATATATATATATATATATATATATATATGCATGCCCAATGGTAAAAGATGAGATGATCTTGCCTCCGAGAGTCATTGGAGAAATCAAAGGAGTAAACCCCAGCTGAGTGTCCCTTAAGGTCAAACGCACGGGCGACCTCTTTGAACTCCCCTGATTTAGCAAAGCAAACCTCCCACACCTTCACATCAGGGGTGAAGCCACAGGAAGCAACAAACCTTATGAGAAGGAAGAAAATAGAGGTTTTCAGTCTATTTCATTTATATCTACATTACATCCACACTCTTCATTACCACTGGTATGGCACATTTCAGCATCAATCTTATTATGACTATTGAAAATGTGTAGACGTTTTGCTGCAAAAACATTTCACAAACATTTGTATAACAAGTGTACTTTAATAGAAAATAAAAAAATACATATGATATGGGCCCTTTACAAACTAGATGTTTCAAAACTACAGAGGAGCTGCTTGTATTGAACTGACCTTCCACATGGTGACACAGCAACATAAGAGTTGGTCATCTGATTCGTGTTGATAGTAGCTAAAACCTCTCCCTTCAGATCCCAGATCACAATGGTGGTGTCCACAGAGGCAGACATTATAAATTTGCCTGAAAACAAATATAAAATTACTACTTAAGCCAATGTTCATCACATTTAGTACAGCTCAGATGCATTTAATTACTAGACTCCACTGACCTGTCTCTGCGATTCCGATATTCATAACGATCCCTTTGTGTTTCTGAGGGAAATCCTCAGAGGCAGCTTTGAAACTGAATGTCCCATCATCCTTTTTAATCATCTTATAGATGCGAATGGTCTCTCCAGTAGACAGCCAAGTGATAAACGCTCTAGGGACAAACACGTACCAGTCAGCAGCAATAATAGTCACAGAAAACTGTTATATTTAACCACGTGTTAAAATTAAACAAAACATACCGAGAGTCTGGGCTGAAGCGGACGAGTGTGGCATGGTCAAACTCAACGTTGGCCCGCAAGCACTTGTGATCTCGGTCCAGAAAGTCTTTAGTGCTCCAGATCCTGATGGTACGGTCATCTGAGCAAGACGCAAGGTATTTGCCATTACTACTAAAATCCAGGCAGGTGACATTGCCACTGTGATTCTAGAAAAGAGAAATGAAAAGCATGGAAATATTAATACACAGGACTTTTAAAAAGATATATTAATATACAGGAATCTTAACATTTGAAATAGGACCATATAAACATATAAATAGTCTTTGAACAGTAACATTTTTAATGTTTTTAAATAAGTCTCTTCTGCTCACCAAGCCTGCATGTATTTGATCCAAAGTACAGCACAAACAGTAAAATGTTGAAATATTTCGACTATTTAAAATAACTGTTTTCTATTTAAATATATTTTAAAATGTTATTTATTCCTGTGATTTCAAAGCTGAATTTTTAGCATCATTTCTCCAGTCACATGATCCTTCAGAAATTATTTTATTATTATGATTTGCTGTTCAAAAATTTGATTATTTTTTAAACATTTTATTATTAATATTACTATGTTGAAAACAGCTGCGTAGAATTTTTTCAAGTTTTTTTAATGAATAAAAAGTTCAGAAAACAGTATTTATCTGAAATAGAAATCTTTTGTAACATTATTTTTTTAAATCATCGCTCTTGATCAATGTAAAGCATCCTTGCGAAATAAAAGTATTGATTTCTATATTTTTTTCCCCAAAAATAAATGAATAAATAAATAATTATACTGACTTCAAGCTTTTGAACAGTATAGTGTATAATGTTAGATTTTTTTTCAGATAAATGCTGATATTTGGATCTCTCTAATCATCCTGAAAAAGAAGAATCCTGAAAAAAAAAATGTACTGCATCCGTTTTAAATATTGACAGTGATAAAAATGTTTGTTGAACAACAACTCAGCATATTAGAATGATTTCTAAAGAATCATGTGACACTAAAAACTGGAGTAATGATGCTGAAAATGTTCAATATTCAAATGTTCAACATTCAAGTAGAAAGCACTTATTTTTAATAGTAAAAATATTTCAAAAGTTTACAGTTTTTGCTGTACTTTGGATCAAATAAATGCAGACTTGGTGAACTGAAGAGACTTCTTTAAAAAAAAAAAATTACAAATTTTACTGTTCACAAACTTTTGACTGGTAGTGTAATTATAACCATTATGCAGCAGAGGGTTCAGGTTCATATATATGTTTTTAATGTAATTTATTCCTCAATTTTCAGCAGCCATTTTGAACACACATATATAATAATATAGAAAACACAACAAAATTAAATGACTTGATCAATATAAAGCGTCCTTGCTAAATAAAAGTATTAAATTCTAATCTTCCTTACCAAAAAAAGTTAATAAATATTTAAAAAATATTTCAGATAAATGCTAATAAAAAAAAATACTCAATTGTTTTAAATATTGATAATAATAATAATAATAATAATAATAATAATAAAAAAAGGTTTCTTGAACAGCAAATCAGCATATTAAAATAATTTCTGAAGGATCATGTGACACTTAAGACTGGAGTCTTATGATTTAGTTTTGATCAGAGGAATAAATTACATTTTAAAATATATTCAAATAGAAAGCATTTTTTTTTTTAAAAAAACAGTATTTAAAATAGTAATTATATTTTTAAATAATTGTACTATTTTTGCTGTACTTTGGATCAAAAATGCAGGCTTGGTGAGCAGAAAAGACTTATTTAAAAACATTAAAAATGTTACTGTTCAAAGACTATTTATATGTTTATATGGTCCTATTTCAAATGTTAAGATTCCTGTATATTAATATATCTTTTTAAAAGTCCTGTGTATTAATATTTCCATGCTTTTCATTTCTCTGAAAAAAACTTTAAAGGTCTTACTGTTCAAAAACTTTTGACTGGTAGTGTAATTATAACTATTATGAAACTGTGGGTTAAGGTTCGTATTCATGTGTTTTTAATGTAATTTATTCCTCAATTTTCAGCAGCCATTACTTCAGAAATCATACAAGTATGCTGATTTGCTGCATATGCTGATTTTTATTATTATCAATGTTAAAAACACCTGTGCTGCTTAATATTTTTGTGGAAACCATGATGCATTTTTGATTAATAGAAAATTGCAGCATTTATTTGAAAAAGAAATCTCACGTAACATTATAAATTCTTTATTGTAACATGCTCTGACAGTAAATGACGTCATGTGTTTACTATATCGTTGAAATTTCTGCAAGACTCACCTTCAGAGAGGAAGCCAGTAGTTTGTGAGAGAATGTGTGCTGCTGCGGTTTCTCCTTGCGGGGGCGCTGTTGCTGCTTCTGCTTTTTGGAAGAAGCCTTCGCTACATTTTCCTCCACTGTAACATTATCCAGCAGTTTGATTATGAAGACACGACATAAAAAAAGCTAGTTTAACACATAAAAATAAACCAATTTGAAATATCGTTATTTTAGTGACAAGAAATCAACATCAAAACTTCATGTTGATGGCAGGTGTCCAAGAAAGACACACTTACCCGGTGCACTGGTGTCTTTCTTCTGTTCGTTCTGCTCGGATAATTCGTCTTTCTGTCTGCCAACGGCAACGGCCACTAACACAACGAGCGCACCTATCAGTAGCGATAGTGCAAAGATCGCTGCAAACTCCATCTTGGCGAGATTTGTGCCACGTTATCACTCCTGAAACAAGCAAACAGACTCGGAGACTGGCTGCAGATCTGTCTTTCTCTCTTTTCTGTAACTCGAGTCGCACTTAGTTTCCACTTCACTCCAGTGACTCGCTGGCAGCTGGACTGCTGCAACACATAACCGTGGTCTTTACTGACTATGCTTGTGGGTCAAACTTCACAGTCTTTCGGCGACAGTCCCCTGTAAATGTATTGAAAATGGCAGAAGTTGTTATATAAATTACGTTTATGTAATGAAAGCTCAAAATGGGGCTGTTTTCTCATAGAATGAATTATATTATACGGAATCTAGTGACAAACGTCTACTCACCACCGCGCAGCCGCGAGATTCTCTCTCCTTCGTCGTTGAGTGAATGACGTTGGTAACGTTCGTGTTATTAGCGCCACTAGTGGTTTGGAGTCTCGGCAAAACTTGAACTACTCGTTTAGACCCGAGGTGAGATTCTGCTTTTTGAGTTTGGATCGTAAATAATTAACAAATACGTTTAGTATATATATATATAAGCTGGCGATCGTGTTACCCAGCGCTAAATCTGATCAGTGGCCTAAATACAATTTAGGATATAAATATTGCATTTAGAAATATTTTTTTCATTCTGTCACATATTTGCTTTGTTTCCTTCTTATTATTTAATCGTAAAAACCTGTTGGTTGTTTTCTATATGTACTGCATTTGACTTATGGTGTCGTTTTATTTACACAATCTCCGCTGTCAAATGAACACACATATATAATAATATAGAAGAAGATTATTCACAACAAAATTGAACGACTTGATCAGTTTAAAGCGTCCTTGCTAAATTAAAGTATTAAATTCTAATCTTCCTTACCAAAAAAGTTAAGTATTTTAAAATATTTCAGATAAATGCTGATTTAAAAAAATACTCAACTGTTTTAAATATTGATAATAATAATAATAATAATAATAATAATAAAAGGTTTCTTGAATAGCAAATCAGCATATTAAAATAATTTCTGAAGGATCATGTGACACTTAAGACTGGAGTCTTATGATTTAGATTTGATCAGAGGAATAAATTACATTTTAAAATATATTCAAATAGAAAGCAGTTTTTTAAAAAAACAGTATTTAAAATAGTAATTATATTTTTAAATAATTGTACTATTTTTGCTGTACTTTGGATCAAATAAATGCAGGCTTGGTGAGCAGAAAAGACTTCTTTAAAAAACTTCAAAGAACTTACTGTTCAAAAACTTTTGACTGGTAGTGTAATTATTACTATTATGACGCTGTGGGTTAAGGTTTGTATTCATGTGTTTTTTTATGTGAATTATTCCTCAATTTTCAGCAGCCATTATTTCAGAAATCATTCAAGTATGCTGATTTGCTGCACAAAAAACATTTTTTAATTATTATCAGTGTTGAAAACACCTGTGCTGCTTAATATTTTTTGTGGTAACCATGATACATTTTTGATAGAAAACTGCAGTGATTATTTAAAAAATAAATCTTTTGTAACATTATAAAATCTGAATAATTATATAATTTCTGATTTATTTAAATTTATAATTTATAAAAATACATTGAAAATCTATCCATCTGTCTGTGTATCTATCTATCTATCTATCTATCTATATTATGTAAAATTTCACATTTTTAAAATAATTTCTAATTTATAATAGTAATGATAATATTTAATAATAATAATCTATCTATCTATCTATCTATATATATATATATATATATATAAAATTTCTAAGTATAATAATAATAATTAGTATTATTATAATTATTATAATTATTATTTGGCATAAAATGTAAGGTTTTATACAAAAAGTCATATATATATATATATATATATACACATTAATACAAGTTCAGCACCACAGAGGCAAGTCCATACATGCATTTATTAGAAGGACAACCCATTTTCTTAAAAAAAGAAAACAAAAATATAAAATATTTCCAGTTAGCACTTACAATACAATCTATCCATGTATTACATTTACATCAGTTCATTCTTTTTGACATCATCAATCCACAGGTGCTACGGCATGACATCATACAACAAATATAATTATTATTTTGAAAAACTAAGGTCCCCTTAAATCATAATCAGATATTTCATGCATTCATTTAAAAAAAATAAAACAAAAATAAAAATAAAAAAGAAGATAATCTCCTCCAGGATTGTAATAATTTGTTGAAATTGTCCACTGGTTTTTAATAAACTCAAACAAAAGACTTGCACTGCCCTTAAAGTCCTTATAACAAAACCTTCCATCATATTGGTCCAAATTCTTAACCATCTTCTAAAATGGGACCTTAGCTATAAATTATTTCACATGCTTCATTTCTCAGTAGCTGAACATCTGTGGTGCTGTGGGGGTCTGTTGTTGGGGAGGTCCTGTGACTTGCGGCTGAATCTGATGCCTTTGTTCTGGCAGTGGTTGTGGCTGTTCTGGATTTGGCTGAGAGGCCTGAGAGTCTGTCTGGGTTTCGTCTATAGTGGTCGCATGAGTTCCGTCGGTCGGTGCGACGGGCCTCCAGGTTAGAGCGGGCTGCTCCAGTTGGTGTGAGATGGGGTTGACAAAGGTAGTGAGGTTGATGAAATGCGCAACTGGTGGAGCCGCGGCCCCTGTGGATCCCACCGCCTCTGACTGGAGATCCGTCGGCCGGTTGTGAAGCATTGCTGATCCGCTGACGGCATCAAATGTCACAGTGAGGATGGAGCTGTCCAGGGTGAGGGGGCGATCGCTTGGAGCGAGGTGGCCGACAGCGACAGGCTGCAGGTTGCTGAACTGGGCGGGAGCGGGTGTGGTGATGGGGGTCACGGTGATGTTGGTCAAACTGACCGAGCTGGAGGGGGCTGGAGGGGCGCTGGGGTCAGCCAGCACTACCACCTGTGTGTGTACATTAGACAGAGGAGATTATTCAATATAAGAATAATACTGCATGTTTCAAAGCACTTCAGTGGACCTTTAAAATCAAATAAACAACCTTTTATTTCCATGGAATGGCATTCATAAGCTATTTTGTGTCTGAAATTTGAGTGAAACTAAATGTTTGACCATAAAAAAAAAAAAAAAAAAAGATTTTATCAATCAAGAATTGATTTGGTCTAGGGATATACTGCATACATTGACCTATAATAGAGATTTATGTATTAATAAATTTACTTACATTTTAGTTCAGTACCACTGTTAAACTGAATATCCATTTTTTACTCTATATTAATAAGTTATGATGCTTAAATACATTTTTGAGTGTTTCATTTTTGAGTTATTTAGACAAAATAGTATAGAATTTCATTATCTGTCAATTATCAGTTTCAGCAATAAATGGAATAAATAAAATTATTTTTTAATATTCATTTCAAATCACTGTAAAAGGAAATCTTTATCAAATCTCAAAATTAATATTTAAAAAAAATAAATTTTATACTGTATAATATGTTATGATACCTAAATTAAATTAAATAAGCATTTAAATAAGGGTTTAATTTTTAATTTGTTCAGACAAAATAATATAACATCTTAAATTAGTTAACTAATTTGCATAAACAAAATACATAAACGGTTAATGTACTGCTGAATATGTTGTTTGAATCCGTTATGCTAATTTATGCCGTCTAAACCATGAAAAAAAACATGTGGAAGCTGTTAAATCATATAGAGAAGGACTTAGTAAGCAGGAAAGGGTGCAATATTTTGACAAACTAAAATTAATAAATGGTAAAGAAACATACGAGCAGTATTAATTAATTAATATTTCACATACCTGACTAAAATGATAAGAACAAACACAAATGTTTTTAAAATTCTTGCCTTGGAAATCCTGGTTCAGTTTGGCCAGCCACTAACGACTTTTGTTCCTCAGACAGTTTTTTGCACTCTTCTCTTTGATTTGTTATAACTTTTGGCAGTCTATAATACTCCAAATTTTTTTCCCAGTCCGACCGATTAGTACAGCCCAAAAACATGACAATAATTGACCATTTTCAGCAGCAATAATCAGCAAAATATGTGAGTTTTGTTCGGTTTAGTAGCATTGTTTACATTTAGTGCCACCAATATGAAAAAACACTTTATAGGGTTGATTTTTATTTCATGTTGACTTCATGTTGCAAAATGTCTGGAAATGATTACTGATGGAACAAACCTGTTGAATGCTCTGCACAGCAGAGTTGGTTTCATCTCCCACAGTGGTGGAGAACTCAGTGGTTTTGCTGGTGAAGTCAGCGTACTCGTCTGAATCAGACAGCTCAGGCTCATGAGGCAGGTGTTTTGCCCTCTTCTTGGTGGGATTGGAGTTCCTGGAAACTTTTTCTCCAGTGAGAGAGCCTTTCTCCAGAGTCAGAGAGGGCTGAACAACAGCGAGAATGACAGCAACCAAATCATGAAAAAACACATTCAAATGTCTCTCATGCAACACTATCCTCCGTTAATTTTCATCCTCTGTCTATCATCATGCAATACAGGCTGTTAAAAGACAAACCTGTGAAATACTGATTGTGGAGGCGTCGACTGTTGATGGCTCCTGAAGATCAAAGTCGCCCAATCGTACTGTTACAATCTGCTGAGATCAAATGAAACTTAGCCATCTAGGTTTCCAAAAGCTCAAAATCATTAAAGATCTGATCAAAAAGGTCCTTTAAATTCAGTCAAATATTTTGTCATTTCATAGTCATTTTACTGACTAAAATAGCACATAATTTTCACTAAAATAATATAAAAACTGTAATATTGTGAAATATTACATATTACAATATTAAATAGTTTTTATTTACAATTTAAGATACTTTATATTATATTGTGGAAACTGTGATAGTCTACCATTCAAATGTTTATAAATTAATACTTTTATTCAGCAAGAACGCATTCAATTGATCAAAAGTGACAGTATTTTATTGACTAAAAAAAGCATGTGATTTACACAACAAAACATAATTTATTTGATCAAAATTAGAAAATGAACATTTTGAAAAATGCATCGTTTATTTATTAAGTTTAAATATTTAAAATGCATAAATAAATGCATAAAATGTTTTAAATGTATAAAAAATATTTATCAATATACAATATATGAACTATAGTTATTACAATTATTTAATGCTATTTTTTTACACCTATATTTATGCAATTAGAAGTCATATTTTCATAATCGTAATTATTAGGGCTGCCCTTGACTAAAGATTTTTCTGGTTGTCTAACAGTCGTTCATTTTAAGCATTAGTCGCACGTATTAGTGGCACGTTCATTAATAAACCATATAAATCATAATAATGAGCTTTTAATTGCCTACATAGCCTATACAGATATATTTTTCATGTCTGTCACAGTATACACAGAGTTTCAAAGTGACACGTTCAAGTTCAAGAGACCGAGATGGCAGAAAGTGCATCCTGCGCTTTCATTATTTTACAAAAGCACAACGTTTTGTTGTTATTGTGAGTGCACGCAAACAGATTCGAAAGATATATTACTTTTATCTGTATGAACAAAAATTAGTATTTTAAGAGAAAATGACCACACTGGCGCCTCCATCTGTCACGCAGTAAGCACACTACTATTCAGCACAGACACTTCAATAGCACACATTTTTTCTAGGCTAACTTCACATTAGATTGTGCTGCCATGTAAAGTTGCTACTACATACGTCTTTCAGATTAAAAAGCTATATTTGAGGTTGATGAATGACAGGTGAGCGTTTAGATGTCCTGCCCGATGTACTATATTACCACAAAGACCAGCCGGTAACGATCTGTTTGTCACAAACTGCATGACTTCACCACTTCCTGTGGATTTTTCTTTTTTTGCGACTAAGCGACTAATAAAATTTTGGTCGACCAAGCCTCTTCTTGTCAGCCTTTTTCTAAAAATATATGTGGTAGTTTCTCACCTCGGGGTGTTTGCGGCGCATGTGGCGGTTCATCGAGGCGCGCGTGGAGACTTTGGTGCCACACAGGTGGCAGCTCTGAGCCTCCACCTTCTCGTGGGTCAACTGCATGTGTTTCTGCAGCATATACTGCGTCACATACTTCTTATCACAGACGGAGCAAGAAAACGTCTTTCCAACTGCAAAACAGAAACAGTTATAGTTATGAGTTTTACTGTAACTAAAACAAACTCTGTATAATATTTCGGCAAACTGTACCTGTATGTATAAGCTTGTGCGTCTCCATTGTGTTTCTCTCACTAAACGTCTTCCCGCACAGTTCACACATGAAGTCCTTTGTGCCTAAGGGAAGACATTATTATATTTTAAATTTTTATAATTATATTTGTTTTGTAATATGTATCATATGTAACATTATAGTACGTCTAGAATGACAACAATGTCTCGTGAGCAATGCAGGTGTTTTGTAGTTGGACACCAAATACAAAAAAAAAAGGAAGAAAAGGGTGGAGTAAGCTGTAGTTCATTATCATTTAAAGAGACATGCACCAAAATGGGTCGCTAAAAACAGAGCTGTTTTTGACAAGCTAAAAAGGGTGTTGTTTTACACGACCATTGAGGAATTTTAACCAAAGTATGTTGCAGATATTTCATGAAGACCCTAAAAAAAACATACCAACTTGTGGAAAATGGTCATCTGATGTCCCCTTTAAGTTCCTCACCTGTGTGTCTTTTGTAATGCTTCAGCATGTTGACTTTCTGGGCAAATTTGCGGTTACACTCTTTACATTCGTATTCTTTAATTCCCTTGTGCAGCTTCATATGATGCCGTAGAGCGTGTTTCGTCTTCATGCCTGGAAGACAGACAAATATATGTACTCATCATGTAAATGTGTTGATTCTGCAATCATTTATGATTAAAATTAAGCCATAGTGTTTCATATTTGTATGCAAGGATAAGTATCCATACCTTTCCCACACTCTGCACACAGGAAGTCTCTGACATTGTCATGGACTCTCAGATGTTCTTTTAACATGTCTTTCCTGGCGAAAGACTTTCCACACTGTTCACAACAATGGCTCTTCACTCCTGCAGCAGCCATAGGGTCTATAATTTTTAACTATGTCTTCTATTTAAATTTAAAGTAATTACACTACACTCCTTTCTACCCGTGTACTATATTTGTAATATTAGACACACCTGTGTGGATGATTTTGTGCCTTTCCAGGTTGCCAATGCTGTTGAAGATCCGTCCGCACATGTCACACGGATGAATATATCTGCAAAGAATGTAGTGGAATTTAGCTACAAAAAGAAGCCTCATGAAGTTACCGTCTGCGTGTAAAAGCTCTGTCGTACTTCTGCACTGAAGGATCGGGTAGGTGGTCTCGGTGGATGACCAAGTGAGCGTTGTAAGTGGCCTTCAGAGCAAAACGGCGGTTACACATGGTGCAGTTGTAACCTTTTTCCTTATGCATGTCCATTATGTGTTTCAAGTAGTCACGACCCTTGGCGAATGTCACCTGATGAAGTTCCCAGGGAGAGGAAGAATGTTCATGAAATTAACATAAATAAATAATAAGGAAATAAATATATTCAGAATATAAAATTAAGCAATGTCATGAAGATCGAAATGAATCATTATTTAGCTGTTAAATCAAAAATACAGAAAAAACAGCAATATTGTGAAATATTGTTACAATTTACAATTGTATTTATTACAATTTCTATTTTAATATGCTGTAAAATTTAATTCATTCATGTGACGCAAAGCTGAATTACTCTATTACTGATTTATTAATGTTGGAAACAGGTTTTGCTGGTTAATTTTTTTAATTTTTTAATTTTATTAAATCTGTGATACTTCAGGATTTTCAAGATTCTTAAAATAAATAAAAAGAACAGTATTTATTCAAAACAGAAATATTTTACCACCACTTCTTATTAATTCAACACATCGCTGCTGAAAAAGATTAATTTCTTCCAAACATTTGAATGGTATTGTATTATAACAAAACATTTCTTTTTTAAATAAATGCTGTTCTTTTTTACTTTTTATTCATCAAAGAATCCTGACATACATTATATTAACTGTTACATATATAAACTGCTATACATATATATAAAATGTATAATAAATCAGCATATTAGAATAATTTCTGAAGGATCATGAGACACTGAAGACTGGAGTAATGCTGCTAAAAATTCAGCTTTGCATCACAGGAATAAATGATGTTTTAAAGTATATTAAAATAGCAAACTACTATTTTAAATTGCAATAATATTTCATAATATTACTGTTTTTTTTCCATATTTTTGCTCAAATAAATGCAACTTTGATTAACTGTCTCATAAGAGACTTCTTTAAAAAAAAATTTGAATAGTAGTGTAAATTAAAATAAAAAAAAATAGCAAAACATACATTGAATATTTTTTATCTAGATCTTTACTGTAATTTACTTGGAATAGACATATTACTCTAATTTGCAACAATAAAAGAAAAAAAAAATATTAGGCATTAAATAAGTGAAGATTTCAAGATTTCAGAACAGACACTATATTTAATCAACAATGGCAGTTTACCTGACATTTCTTGCAGCTGTATTTGTGATGTTCAGGATCATTCTTCTCATCTTCCTCATCAGAGCTGTCATCACTCTCCTCCATAGAGATGCCAATCTTCTTAATAAAGTCCTCTCTCTCCTGCTCGTCCATTAAGGCGATGTCCTGAAAAAATATGCATTTTGGAACTCAATTAGAAGTACAACATCACAAATAAATCACCAATTCAAATTTGAATTGCTTCCGAAGGGCAGTACTAAATGGAAAAAATGATATTTCTACAAAATAAAAAAAAAAAAATTTGGACATCTTCATCCTGTTCAAAAGTTTTCACCCCCCGGCTCTTAATTTATCATGTTTCCTTCTGGAGCATCAGTGAATGCTTAAACCTTTTTTTAATAGTGTGTTTGAGCCCCTCAGTTGTCCTCAGTGTAAAAAGATGGGTCTCAAAATCATACAGTCACTGCTGGAAAGGGTTAAAATATGCAAAAGATGCTGGAAAACTGAAGAATCTGCAAGACCGGGAGGATTTTTCTGAAGAACACCGCTCAGTTTAACTGTTCAGAACAAACAAGGGACTCATGAACAACTATCACTAAACAAAAAAAAAACAGTCGTAGATCATCCAGGTAACCACACACAGTATTAAGAAACGAGGGTTCCCTTTTGAAGAGGCTATTTGATAATAAAAAAAGTGTTGTACTCTACTATTCCTCACCTTAAAGTGTACATGAATGTGGTCTCTCAGCACATCCACACGGAAGAACTTGCGGCCGCAGATCTCGCAGGTGTATTTCTTGTCCCCGTGGGTTAGTAAGTGTTTGTTCATGTTACTCCGACAGGAAAACACCTTGAAAAAAGATGTTAATTTTTTATTCAACTTTGCACAGATCCGATATGAAAATATTTGGTATTACTGAAAGCCACCTTTCCACAAATGGGGCATGCCGAAGGCTCCTTCCTGTATTTGCTTCCCTCCTCTCCATTTGCTTCAAGCTCCTCTCGTTTCATGTGCTTCGGGCCTGTGGAAAAGCAATGGGTGGTGGAAGCCATTAGTGCACACGCAGAGGAAGTGACATAATGGTTGATGATCTTTGCTTAAACCGAAGGGCAAAGAAAGTTAATGAGGCTTAGAAATAGAGAACAGATGTGCAAGAACCATCTGTTCAGTGGTTGTGCTTATTTACTGATTAGATAAACAGACTTTACCTGACATTTTTCACTTTTAAAAATACGTCATAGATATTTTACATACGCTATTTTTTTTTTAAGTATGCTAAATAAATTAGTTGACGCAGTAATAACTCACCAACAACATGCCGCCTCTGGTGATCCTGCATGACATCTTTGCGGTAGAACATCTTATTGCAGATTTCACACGCGTAAAGTTTCTCTCCATGTTTCTTTTTGTGCTTGGACAAATTACTGTTAGTGGAGAAAAACCTTGAGCAAATCTCACACTGGAACGTTTTGTCATCTGCAAAAAGAGAAGAACATATGAAACAGATACAGCGCATGTCAAATACAGATTTTATTAATACAATACATTTGGACAATACATTTCTGAACTGTGTTTTATTAATCAAGTCAAAGATAAGCTTAAATTGTAAAATTATTATGAACTTTTCGTTATATAATATCTTAATTAATTTGGTATGTTTTATATATAATCTGAACAAATATGATTTCCATTGATGTATGGTTTGTTAGGATAGGACAATATTTGGCCGAGATACAGCTATTTGAATATTTGGAATCTGAGGGTGCAAAAAAATCGAAATATTGAGAAAATCGCCTTTCAAGTTGTCCAAATGAAGTTCTTAGCAATGCATATTACTAATCAAAAATTAAGTTTTGATATATTTACAGTAAGAAATTTACAAAATATCTTCATGGAACATGATCTTTACTTAATATCCTAATGATTTTTGGCATATAATTTAACCCATACAATGTATTTTTGGCTATTGCAACAAATATACCAGTGCTACTTAAGACTGGTTTTGTAGTCAAGGGTCACATATATTTATGGCAGGAAATTTACCAAATACCTTCATGGAACACGATCTTTACTTAATATCCTTTTGATTTTTGGCATAAAAGAAAAATTGATAATTTTGACCCATACAATGTATCTTCCGTATATAATTGTATGTAAATGCATGTAATTTCTTCTTTACCTGTCCTGCAGTTATGAAATCTTAAGGCATTTTCCACTCGGAAGGATTTCTCACAGGTCGAACATTTGTATCTATACTCTATATCAGGCTTAAAAAAACATACACAGATACAACATTAAAAAAAAAACAGATTCATGTCAAATCAATGCATCTAGCCATCTTTAAATATGTATTTTATTAAATCAGTAAATAAGAAGTAATTGGTTAAACGTGCATACCTCATTCTTGCTGTGTTTGTACGATATATGCTGTTTAAGACTTTCTTTTCGACTAAACATCTTGTCACACTCGTCACACTTAAAACATTTATCCCCTGTAAACGAATTAAAGAGTTTAGATTAACAATAAAGCACATGACACCAAATTATTCAGCATATGGCACCTCTAATGGATGCTGGGAGAGTTACCGTGAGAACGGATGTGTCGGTTGAGGTTGCTGCTGTTCTGAAACACCTTACTGCAGAGGCAGCACTGGTAAACTCTTTTATGATCGCCTCCCTGCCGCAGAGATCGCTTCCTCATACCAGGTCTAACAGAAAAATAGGATAAAGAATTGATTAATGAAAAAAGTGAAATTACACTATGCTCACCAAGGCTGCATTTATTAAACTATTTTCTATTCTAATATTTATAAAATGTAACTTATTCCTGTGATGGCAAAGCTGAATTTTTTGTATCATTACTTCAGTCATTCTAATATGCTGATTAGCTGCTCAAGAAACATTTCTTATTGTTAATGTTAAAAACAATTGTGCTACTTAATATATTTGTGAAAACGAACAGCTTTTATTTGAAATAGGCGTCTTTTGTAAATTTATAAATGTCTTTCTTCTGATCATTTTAATGCATCCCTACTGAATTTCTTTAAAAAAAAAAAAAAAACTAACCCCAATTTTTAAACAGTAGTGTATGTGCTTTAAAATTCATAGGATGTGACATAAAGGAATTGTAAAAGTTGTCCTTACTTCCCAGCAGAGATGGGAGAGCGTGTCATCCGAGCTGTTTTGTGTGGCGGGCCGTCTCCGGCAACCACCTCTTGGACATTCAGTACAGAAAGGGGAACATCAGGAGCTACAGTAATGAGAGGCTGCTCACTGGACACAGGAACAGGGGCTTCTACTAGACGGGAGGTGTGAAGATAAAGCTCATTCAAACATTTCAAATTTTTCAAGGGTTACTTTTTTGAAATGTCTTTTAAAGAATTATTTCACTCCCGAATTTAAATTTCATGATAATTTACTCACCCCCATGTCATCCAAGACGTTCATGTCTTTCTTTCTTCAGTTGAAAAGAAATGAAGGTTTTTTAGGAAAACATTCCAGGATTTTTCTCCATATAGTGGACTTCAATGGGCATCAACGAAATCAAAGAAAGCCAAAAACCGAAAAAAGGTAAAACAACGATGTTGGGCGATTTTGAGGTTGAAGGAGAAAACGCTACCTTTTCGCACTGAAGTGCACAAACAAAGAACTAGATGTGCATTGCAGAGCTAGTGCAAGACATGCATTTGTGGTAACAAAAAAAAAAGTATATCAAATGTTTTTTTTTTATTAGAAAATGACAGATCGTTTTGCTAGACAAGACCCTTATTCCGCTGGGGTGATGTAGAGCCCTTTTGAAGCTGCATTGAAACTGCAATTTGGACCTTCAATCCGCTGATCCCCATTGAAGTCCACTATATGGAGAAAAATCCTGGAGTTTTTTCCTCAAAAACCTTAATTTCTTTTCAACTGAAGAAAGAAGGAACATCTTGGATGACATGGGGGTGAGTAAATTATCAGGACATTTTAATTCAGGAGTGAACTAACCAATGAACTACTTTTCAGGTCATACCTCTTAAAATCCTCACCTTGACTAGAATCACCTGTTCCACTCGGCGCAGGTTTCTGTCCTTTTGTTCGACGAGGCCTGCCTTGTTTTCTGGTTGGCTCTTGTTGTGTGGGGGCGATGTTGGCTGTGTTGTTTTGGGATAAAACCTCTGCAACCTGCTGGACAGGTGGGTCTGCAGCAGGTGCAGAGGTTTGGCACAGCAGCTGGTCCGGGACAGGAAGAGTCTCTGTTGGTGGTCCCTTTGCCAACAGAGGGACTCCAGGTTTGTTGGTCACCATTTCTGAAGAGGCAAAACGATGAATTACTTCATCCAGTAAAAGTATACTAAACACTGCACAGACTTTAAAGCACACATACCTGGTGGAGGTGGAAGTACAGGTGGCCTAAGAACAGGCCGATCCATTTTTTTGGCATAAAAAGCTCCATACCAGACTCTAAGCTCTGTTCCAGGCAGGACATCCTGAGATAGAGCAAATGAGAGAAGACTGTGTTTGCACTGCAAGTCTTAATGCACAGATCCGATCTTTTGACCATATCTGATTATTTAGCCTGCCTATTTACATTAAAATTAGACACGACTGCAATCCGATATCTGTGTTTACATTAATTCCCACCAAAATGATTGTCATGATATTATATCATTAATATTTTCTTCACTATGTAACCAAAGTGCTATGAATGGCACAGACATGACAGAAGTGTGGTATTAATGTACCTGTGATGTATTAAAGTATATGTCATCATCTTGCTGGTAGGCCGTCAGATTCTGGTGTTTGTGGTCTGTGGCGGGCCGAACCAACATCATCCAGTTACAGTCGTCTTCATTGGACGAGTCAAAACACACCACCGAGCTGTCCTTTTGAAATATCTAGGATAGAGAAAACATTAAGTACAGGCCAATTTTGATAGGAGTGGCATGTTAATGGTTTATTGTTTACCTTTAAAGGAAATGCCCCCTCAGTTTGAAGGCTCGGAACCCTCTTGGCCTCAAACGGGCCAAATCGAGTCCTCTTAACCAGCCGTCGAAGCACAAATACACCTTCTTGCCCCTCCTCAGCCAACCTGATCTCCAAGCTGTCTGGTAAAGATGACCTGGAGCATTGACAATAATGAGAAATTATTAGAATCCAATCAGAATATTAGAAGGATTTCTGAAGGATCATGTGACAATGAAGACTGAAGTAATGATGCTGAAAATTCAGCTTTACATTACAGGAATACATTACATTTTTCAATGTATTAGCAGAAAACATTCGTTTTAAATTTTAATAATATTTCACAATATAAACTGTTATTGTCAAATAAAACACTGGAAATGAACACAAGACAGAGTCGATATCTGGAACATATGGGCATCTAATTGCGGTCAGTACACTCCAAGGGTATTTGGCCAAAATCCACTCATGTCTACTCACCGTGCCCGACTCAAAACAAATGAGTCCTTCACCGTGACGACAGGCCCCAGCTCAGGACACTCAGAGTCATGGTACTGCCCGCAGTCCTCACACCCTGCAGGAAGAACAGTCACATGCACATATTACGCCATGTGCTTGAATAAAACAAGGACACTACAAAAAAAAAGCTTGACAGCGGCAATACTATATTGCAATATTACAATAATGTTGCATGCATATTCATGAACACATGTGAGATTATAGTTGCATACTTACAAATAAACTCATCTGGTGTCTGCTCTGCCATTCTGACACCCTAGAGATGATGCATAAAATATGTACATTAATTTTAACACCTGTAACAATAATTTTCATTACATTAATTGATAATTAAAAGTAGATAAATATACTAATTACATTACAATTTTAAATATAAATCTAATAAGACTTGTATTCAAGTTGTAACACTTTACAATAAGGTTCCATTAGTTAATGTTAGTTCATGTATTAACTAACACGAACAAACAATGAACAATACATTTATAACAGTATTTATTCATCTGTTAATGTTAAATACAGTCGTTCATTGTTAATTCATGTTATTTCACAGTGCATTAACTTATATTAACAAACACAACTTTTGATTCTTAAAACGCATTAGTAAATGTTGAAATTAACATTAACTAATCATTCTTAGTTCATGTTAACTAAAGTAGTTACAATCAAACCAAAGTTTATTCATACAGCTTCAACATTTCCCACATTATCACAGTTTATTCGCTGTAGTTTAGAAAATTGTTAAAATGGCAAGAACTCAGAATTAAACTGTGTCAGAAAAAAATTCATCTTGATTATGTCAGATAACTTTGATAAAAAGGTATGTAATGCATTAGAATCAATCCAAAATTCAGACAACTGTTAGTATGACAATATTTACACAACTATCAATACTTTGTTGACTAATTACCAAGCGATGCTTAATTTCGTTCAGTCTGTGGTGAAAAAATTAGCAATTTATGGTCAGGTTTGAATAATTTTTGGTCCCAAATTTTTAACATTTTTTCTGGTAGTCCACTGTATGAAGAATTTTTGGGTATAATATGTCGTTTTACTTTATTTTGCTATCCTCACTTACATAAATGAACTATAGTGTCCTGCACCCACTAGTTTAAAAATATTAAAAATTATATCTGGTGTCTGAATAATTTTTGGTTTGACTATAACTAATGAACCTTACTGTAACGTGTTACCAAAAACTTTACAATAACTAAAAAAAAATACCAGGTTGTGTAACTATTCAGTAATGAATAAATTACTTCGTAAACGTATAATAATAAACGACTAAGTCAAACAAGCTAACATGTCTTTTTAAAAAAGTTTTATTATTACAAATCCTAGACATTTTAACTTTTTATTACACCACATAAGGTTTATTTAAGTCATTTGTGGTACGAACTGGGTTTTTCATATATCTTTGAATATAACTTTATACATCCAGACTAAAAATATGCACTTGTCTAGTATGTATATCATTATTATACGTTATAAAATTGCAAGTCCTTGAGGTCACAATGCAAACACATTGTCAACACACATCTACATGCACTTTCCCATTATAACTTCGTATTCATCGCATTGCTGTCAGTCAGCAGAGCCCATTTACACAGTGCAACAGATTTTGTTGATGCTCCCAAGATCAACAGTCACAACAAATGACGTTCATTATCAACGCAGAGCAGGGAGCAGTCCGTGCATGAAACGCCTGTAAGCAGCCGGGGAAAGAGTACAATACGGACAGAATCCGTGATTTGGGAAGATTTCAAACTGTAGCCGGGTTTTAACTCCGATCTCAGGCTGCGCTCGCTCTCTTTCAGCAATGCAAATGTAACAAAGAACAATCGGCATGGCGGATGGAATGGAGACGCAGCGCTCATCTGGAGCCAGAGCGTTTGAAAGCGCAAAGCACCAGAAACTCGCTCCGCTCACACTTTTCATTGCCCCTGCACCCGTGATTGAGAAGCAGCTGGGCATTTCGCCCAATGCGTTTGAATATTAACGCCTCACAAGTTTAGCATAAAGTCATTACCTGTTTTCCAAACGTCTACACATTTAGTGAATCCTGACTCCGGGTTCCAATCCGCTCCAGAAACCGCGCAGGACCGGAAATAAGACCCGCGCGGGGTATTATGGGAAGTGTAGTTTTTCCACAAACGCTTCCCCTGAGAGACTCTCATCAAATATTTCACCAGATAAATTCGATTATGCAAATAACACTGTGTAGATAAAATAATCTTAAAAGCCAAAAAAAATGCAAAAAGCTAACACGGGAGTGTTCAGTCAGTGTTTATTGCTCAAACCAATAAAGATATATTAATAAACAGACTCCCTGCATAGCACAGGCTGATATTTCTCAAAGACTGTCACTTTCCCATAATAGAGCTGTTCAGTCATGACGTGAATTTGCAGGCTTACCGAGTGGGAAGCTAAAACTAAAGTTCATTACTTGAAAAGACTTTAACATTAAACAACACAAGACAAGTCATACATCAAATGCAATGTAAAGACTATAACAGTGATTCATAAACTAGCTGTAGTCCTTATTTAGCAACACATTAGCCACAGCACAGTAGTATGTCCATCTGTTTTAGAACCAAGTAAGCTTCTTCAAGTAATGACAGAGTTTATTTTACTTATAAATGACAAAACCACCATTCTTAAAATGTGACGGATAATTCTAGAGGGTTTTAGGACTTCAAACTGAACAGCTCTATCCACCTTATTTTTCCACGTAATAGTGGAAGTTGACATTTGCAAATTTTATGGGTCTGGCTTCTGAGTCTCATGTGCGTCCAGCTATTTTTAGCTGTACAAAACAGCTTGTTTTGCAAATTGGTGTGTCTTACTGTATTATTTTAACGTATTACATCAATCATGAACAAATGGTTTGCAGTGGAGTTTTACCGTTTGCAGCACATCGTTATTTCCCCATAGCGGCTAATGAATCGGAAATCTCGCCCATAGGCTTACTTCCGCGTTGAAGAATAAGGTGGATAAGTTCTTATTTCACAAGCCATACACATGAGCAATCTTAACATCGCAGGTACATGTTTTATGGTGAGCAATGATACAATTATCATTCACAACAGCAATTTCTAAGGTCCTTCTGGTTGGCCAGACTCTGATAGAAAGCACAGATGAGTGAAGTTAACAAGAGGAGTTCTTTTAATGCACATGGATACATTACGATATGCATATACAAGGACTGATGTGTTAGATTTCATGACTGGATCACCTCTGGCCGGCCCAATCAAGCAGGACAAAAAATAAAATCTTCATGTGCCTCCTTCCTTTTCACTTGAAAATACCTCTTTGCAGCAAGGATGCACATGGTAACACAGACAAAAATGAAAAAACAACACAAAACAGTAGTCCTCCCAACATACATATTTAACAGCCAGACTGTTGAGGTTTGTTTCTGGCGACATTCAGTATGGACAGGCATTCAGGTTTCTTCTACATATGCAGCTTGAGGTCAAGTAAATGTCAAGCGGAGCCCGTTATTGAAACTCCCATAGCACAAATGCACTGCAGTTCTCCACACAGGCTCAACAGATGAGCTCCAATATGCAAACGTTGTCATTCACAGCCAACATTTCAGATGGCTTAAGAATACAGGTCAGAAGACACAAAACTTGGGAAAATAATTCAAAAATCATGAATGTATTGAATAGCTAAATTCTCATGCATCCTAGCCTTTGTCTATGGGAAAATGCCCTTGCTTAGTGTTAAAAAACTTTGGTACAATTCACACATTTTTTTTTTTTTTAAATGTGTGGCATTAAGGAATGACTGTGAAAAAAAATAATAATTCAAACATGTCTACACATAATTACACATTACACTACATAATGTATGCTTAAAAGAAAAATATTTAAAATAAAATAACCATTTATTGATATTTTCCCATCTCTGTTTGATATTTAGAAATTAAAAGATAACTAAAACACCAAATCTGTTTTAAAGCGAACATATCAGTGCCAAACCAGAACATTTTAAACACCATGCTCCATCTGAAAAAGTTTCGCTAAACAACTTTCGGAAATAAAACTCTATTCCCATCGTTGAATTTGGTCAAACTGCAGATTTGAAAACTCCCATATTCAATTCACATCAAGATGGAGGTCTTTCACACATTTTTAATAAACTAATTCAGAGCATGTTCATCACCAAACCCCACAGAATTCACTGCACATCCCTGCATCCGGAACGAGTTCTGAGCATATAAACGAGTGCAAATCAAATCGATGGCATTCCCTTGTCTGATATTCCAGGATCCATCAGGTCGCCAGAGGGTTTCCACAGGGTTAAAGCTCAGGTAGGTGGCAAGAAAAAGGGTTGTCCTCAAATCCCGCTTTGGTTAGAAGGCCACAAACGCAGAATATCTTTTGCATGACGATAAATATTTGCATAAGGTTAAATGACACAGAGTCATTTGGAGCGACGAAGAGAGACGGTGCTCATTTGGATGCTGTTTTGTAAACTTTCTTGCATAAACACACACACAAAGTCCAAAGACGAAGGTGAATGGTGTCGACAGAACGGTCAAGTAGGGAAAGCGCTGTGATGTTCCTCCACATGGATAGAGAGATGACGTAGCGCAAGCCAGAACCGAGCTGAGGGGTCTGAATAATGAAAGGGGTTTTCAGAGAATCTGGATAACGGTGTTAAAGTGATAGTTCACCCAAAAATGAAAATTCTGTCATTAATTACTCACCATCGTGTTGTTTCAAACCTGTAAGACCTTCGGTTGTCTTTGGAACACAAATTAAGATATTTTTGATGAAATCTGAAAGCATAGGAGAAACATTCAAAGCCCAGAAAGGTAGTAAGGACATCATTAAAATAGTCCATATTTTAGTTTTCTATAATATTCTTGTAGCTTTATAACATTACAGTTGAAGCACTGTTGTTACATGGACTATTTTACCTTTATGGGCCTTGCAAATGTCAGTTGTGTCGCTGTCTATGCAGGGTCAGAAAGCTCTCAGATTTCATCAAAAATATCTTAATTTACATTCTGAAGATGAGCAAAGGTCCTACAAGTTTGGAACGACATGAGGGTGAATAATTTATGACAGGGTGAACTATTCCTTCAATATGGAGTTGATGGGAGTGATTGTTGCTACGCAGAGGTTTTGGCAAATATGGCCCAGAAACAAGCAACGACTTGCATAAAAGTACTGAGAATGAATGTGAAAAGTAGAATGAAAAATGAAGAGGTGCTATTAGTTTTGATGAAGGCAATGGAGTGGGCAGCTCATGTGGGCGGTTCTCTCACTGTGCCGTTGGGTTTGCTCTTGCTCCTGGGCAGAAGCTTGCGGTTGATAATGCGCCTGAAGGTGGCCGTCCTCTTTTCCCTGTCGCCCATCACGGCTGCCTCTGGATGCTCCAAGTACTGCAGGTCATTGTGGGACTGACTCATCCCCGGCTCCTTTCGCTGATGCCGGCGTCTGAAGAATAGCTTGGCACTCTTGTGCAGGAAGCTGCCTACAGGGGGCGTCAAAGAGAGATGAAAACAATCAGAGAAGCTCCTCGACATATTTCACTGAGCCAACCTGGAGGTCAAACTCCACAACTAAACTGTAAAATTAAGAACACTATATTCTTTCGGTTTTGTTGACCTCCATGAAGACACAGTGGATGTGTGGGAATTCTGACGCAATCTGAATACGCTCGTATCAGCATGTCTTGATACTACCATAACACACTGGTAACGTCATATATAAATTAGTTGAATGAACACAAGCACACTACTAGAATAAACTACGCCAACGTATTCGAAAGTGCTTGGTTTTAGAATTAAAGCAGTGTAAACCAGTCCACACTAGCTTAGAAGTTCAGCATGGTTGAACTTCTGGATTTTTTTAAAAGTTGCCCGGGCAAGTTATCAGCCAAACATCTCACAAAAAAGCTAACACCAAGGGATGCCTTCAAAGATTTGAGAAGCCAAATGGCATGTCAAATCTTTCTACAAGTCAGGTTGAAATCATATTATTTAAATAAAGCTCATTATCGTGATGGAAGTGTGTTGAAAATGCTGGAGCATGGACTGGCTTTTGACTAAAGGGTTTGTTAACCATTTCACAGGGAAGTCTACATACTTTTACGATTATAGACTTCTCAAGAGGTCACTTACTCTTCCAGCAATAAAGTCTGGTTAGCACAGGTTTCCACTTTAAGATGGCAAAGAAAACAAAACAAAACAAAACAAAGTAATAAGGGAGAGGTATAGAGGACAAAAAAAGAAAGTGGATGTCATCAAATGTCAGAAGTACAGGCAGAAAGACACTAGACAGTGCTGTAACGTTCATATTAGATACAAACAAAGGTAAGAGAATTATGTACTTGTGTTAGCTGTGGCATCCCATTAACAGATTCAATTTTTAATCAAGATTTTCACAAAGAAATCGTTTCCTCTTCTGTCAGAAAGTTGTGCAAATTAAGCCTCTCAAGTGACAGAATAAACAACTACTTTTCTGTTGATAAGAAGTGGCAAAGACATTTACGATAAAATATTTCTTGTTCAAATAAATGCCTTTCGCTGAATGTATTATAGCTTCCATAAAAATATTAAGCTGCACAACTGTTTTTACAATATTGATAAGTAATGTTTCTCTAACACTATATCAGCATATTAGAATGATTTCTGAAGGTTCACGTGACACTGAAAACTCAAGTAATGGCTGTTAAAAATTCAGTTTTGCCATCACAATGTATTTTTTGATTAAACAAATGCAGCCTTGGTCAACATAAGCATTTTTTTTTTCTTTTTCAAAAAAATCTTTAAACAGCATGTTAATGCAGAGCATTGACCTTGTGTTTCACAAGCTGTCCTGTGATCCGATTTATAACTCTTTGAACTCTTTAAACACTTTGAAGGTGTAAATGGATTAAATACAAACTCGAAACCCTACTCAGCATATTCTTAATGTCATTGTTCACATAAAGCTCAAAGTTCATCCCTTCCCCCCCCCTCACCTTTTCCTTTTTTGGAACCAGTTTCAGAGATACAGAGAGACAGAGAAGTTTTATCCGCATCTGGGTCCTCTCCCTGGCTCTCCCAGTCCTCCACGTGGTCTGTGCCATTAGCACCCACCAGGGATTCTGTGGGTTCGAGAATGCTAGGCTCTGCCACTGTTTCTGAGGATAATGCTTCGCTGCTGGTGCCCTCAGATGCTCCGGACATTGAAGCGTCCATCGCAGCTGCGTATCCTGCCATCAGAGCCATCTCCTCATCCTGTGTCAGAGGGGCCTAGAGACGAGGTTAATAGCAAAGCCTTTATTAGAAACTGTCTATTAAACTGTCAGTTCTTGTAGCTTCATAACATTACGGTATTAACATTACTAATGTCACATGGACTACTTTAACAATGTCCTTACTACCTTTCTGGGCCTTGAATGTGTCAGTTGTGTTGCTGACTATGCTGGGTCAGAAATCTCTCGGATTTAAAAAATATCTTAATTTGTGTTTTTAAGATGAGCAAAGGTCTTACAGGTTTCGAACGATATGAGGGTGAGCAATTAATAACAGAATTTTCATCTCTTTAAATTTTGAACTATTTTGTATAAATAGAAATCAAAAGCAGTTGTTTTAAATTCTACAATTGACAATGGGCATCACAACATTATAATGTTAAAAAGAAAAGACTGGAAGTGGTCCCAAAAATGTTAAAACTACAAAACTTTGAAGCCTTAGGAAATATTTTTGTGTGTGGATTCTTGGGTTAACGTAAATGTAAAAATAAGGAAAATAACCACACACAATTAAATATACAATAATTATCAATACAAATACATAAAATACATAACTGATATGGTACCAATATATTGTACATGCCTACTAAATATGCATATATGTGACCCTGGACCACAAAACCAGTCGTAAGGGTCAATTATTTCATTTATTACATTTATGCATCATCTGAAAGCTGAATAAATACATTTTCCGCTGACGTATGGTTTGACAAAATTTGGCCAAGATACAACTATTTGAAAATCTGGAATCTGAGGGTGCAAAAAAACAAAAAAAAATCCAACAAAAATCTAAATATTGAGAAAAATCACCTTTAAAGTTGTACAAATGAATTTCTTAGCAATGTATATTACTAATCAAAAATTAAGTCTTGATATATTTACAGTAGGAAATGTACAAAATATCTTCAAGGAACACAATCTTTACATAATATCCTAATGATTTTTGGCGTAAAATGAAAATCAATAATTTTGACCCATACAACGTATTCTTGGCTATTGCTACAAATATACCCATGCTACTTAAGACTGGTTTTGTGGTCCAGGGTCACATATGTGGTTCAACAAGTTGTCTTTTTCTGTACCTTGGCCACTCCTGAGATAATGATGGTGCTCTTTTTGACAGGAGATTTGAGCTTTTGTTTTGCCGACTCATGAAGCTGTCTGATAGCAGCTTCTGCTACTGGGTCGGTCCCGTTTAACACCAATAACTCTGTGTAGAAAAGAGAGAAAAGAGTGTTTAAGTGCTTAACATAATCATTACTAATGCAGCATTTTGAATTTATACTTCCTCCAGAACTGTTGATGAGCACTTGCGGTGTAGAAAATGGAAATAAAGGAAATGCATTTAGCCATTTATGTCAACAAGCTTTACTGGAAATCCCACCTGTATCTGACGATGACAGGGCTTTGCTAACTTTGGCTCCGAGTAGTGACGTCTGCTCCGACACCCTTCTCTCCGCCAGCTTGCTTTTAGAAGGCGATCTGGATTCTGCAAGAGGGATTTTGAAACAAACAAAAATCATATAGACATGACAACTGTAGCATCTTCAAACAGCCAAATACTACTCAGATTGCCTTCCTCAAAATCAACAACTGAATTAAAGCTCAATAGAAGGTACCAGGTGCTAAAGGTCGTCCTGGTTTGCTCCTCACAGCAGTTACAGTGGTAACAACGGTGCCACAGGGCATCACAGTGCGGTCCATCTCCACTCTTTTAGTAGGGGCCGGCGTGGGCGTCTGCCAGCTACGCACCTCGCTGGGCTCCAGGTAGGTGAACTACACAGAAGTTCATTCAGGTTGGTAAACAAATATTCAGTATAGCATATTTTAATTAGGCCTTTTTGCATCCACCTTTTTCTTCCTGTAAGAGTGGATGAGTCCATTTGTACATTTTATGGGTCTGGCTAATAGTCTCATCCACGTTCAGCTATTTTTAGCTGTACAAAACAGCTAATTTTGCTGATTGACATTGCAAATTGGTAAGTCTTCCCATATTATTTTAACGTATTATCTTAATTATGAACACACTGATTTGTAGTGCAAACAGTTTTACTGTTTACTGCACGTTGTTTTTCTTCTCATCATTTCCCTATAGTGGCTAATGAACCGGAAGTTTCACCCATAGCCTTACTTCTGTGTTTAAGAATAAGGTGGATGTTCAGCTAGGATAGGGTATTTTAACATAAAAAAAGACACATTTTAGCATTATTATATATTTTACCTCAGTAGTAAGCGATCCGGTCACTTGATCTTTGGTCATGAGTGAAAAGGTCTGTTGACCTTTGGGGTGTTTCTTCACCAGATCAAAAGGCACAGATACCTGCCCTAACAAACCACCTGGGAGAAAAACAGAGAGAGATACCTGATCAAATCAAAGTAATGCACATTATTTGATCAATGTGTTTGCCAAGGAAGGCAAAAGTTACACTAAGTACACTGACAAACACATTTTACACAAGTTTCTCTGCTGTTAGGAAATCAGGGTGAAAGGCCAATGACATGAAGTAACGGAGGCTGTCACATGTCTATTACTAGAGTTCAAATCAAGATATTACCACAGTATCCTTCCATTAGCTCAATAAATCTACCACTTGCATAGCATTTTTGAGGCTATTTCATGATTTAGAGAAACAGATGACAGAAAGTAGATTAAAATTCACAGATGACCTTCAAGCTTCTGCAGACCCAGATTAATGGATATCACTATTCTGTTTTTATGCCGTTAAGCTGGTTTATTTTCGGTCATGTGGACTTACTCTCCTGAGGTTTGCCGTTATCCACAACCTGGATGTTCAGCTCTTTTGATCGTCCGCTAAGCTCACTGCAAAAACAGAAAGAGAAGAGATGAAATAAATCGTATGGCAATCCCATCTAAAAAGACTGTAGAATGCCCCAAAAATTCATACACTACCAGTCAAAAGTTTTTGAACAGTAAGTCTTTTCTGCTCACCAAGCCTGCATTAATTTGATTTAAAGTACAGCAAAAACATCACAATTTTGAAATATTTTTACTATTTAAAATAACTGTTCTCTATTTGAATATATTTTAAAAAGTAATTTATTCCTGTGAACAAAGATACATTTTCAGCATCATTACTGCAGTGTCACATGATCCTATTAGAAATTCTAATATGCTGATTTGCTGTTTAAGAAACATTTATTATTATTATTTTCAATATTTAAAACAGTTGAGTACATTGTTTCAGGATTCTTTGATGAATAGACAGATCCAAAGATCAGCATTTATCTGAAATAAAAAGCTTTTGTAACTTTATAAACTTTATACATTCAAAAGCTTGGAGTCAGTATAGTTTTTATGGGAAATAAATGACAGAAGTTAATACTTTTATTTAGCAAGAATGCTTTAAATCAATCAAAAGTGATGATAAAGACATTACAAAAGATTTCCATTTCAGATAAATGCTGTTCTTCCGAACTTTCGATTCAAAGAAACCTGGGAAAAAATAAAATAAAAAAAATCTACTCAGCTGTTTTTAACATACTAATAATAATAATAATAATAATAAATGTTTTTAAGCAGCAAATCAGAATATTAGAATGATTTCCGAAAACAGTTGTTTTACAAAAAATATTAAATAGTAAAAATATTTGAAAATTTCACTGTTTTTGCTGTACTTTGGATCAAATAAATGCAGGCTTGAGCAGAAAAGACTTCTTTAAAAAAAAAAAATAATATAAATCTTACTGTTCAAAAACTTTTGACTGGTAGTGTATAAAATGCTAAAATAATACATATAATTATTATTTATATGTATACATTTAATATTACATCCGTGTTACAAGCATTACAAAACAGAAGGGCAATTTCAAACAGTTTTCCCAGTCAAACAGGTAACATGAGCCTGATTGCATCACGTCACCCCACTTCCACATCTACTATAATTTTCTATCTGAAGAGTTAAAAATAAAAATATTTATTTAATGTGTATAAACTAAGTTTGCAGGAGCAGCTGAGGAGGGACCAGATGGACCTGAACTCACAATATAAAGGGCTGATCCCAGGCTGGTGTGGATGTGTTAGTCAAGACTGAACTGGTGACCTTCTGAGGAGGATCATCCAATTGCAGGACACACTGGGGATTCATGCCGCCTGAAACCAGAATAGAAACAGTTCTTTCCAAGCACAAGCAATACCCTTCCAAAAGAAGACTTCCATTTGCTAATGTACATTCAAGTATACCAGATATTTGTGCCAAGACGAAGAGAGGAGACCTACGAGTGTTTTTGAGCTAAATAACCGTCTAATGCAGAAAACGCTCTTTGCCAAAATTAATTATGCATAAAATGGATAAGATGTCAGTTGTCTCTGCTAAGTGCTTGCTGGGCTGTAATAGTGACTTGGCTGGAGAGCAGCGGGACTATTAGACCACTTCCGGAAATGATTTCCGTACAGAAGGGACATCCTGATTGAGGGAAACACAGGCAGTTAACTGAATAAGTTGCAGGGGCGGTGCTTTTTGGGAAGTGTAGCCTGCACTTTCTGCCCACAACAGAATTTCAGCCAAATAATTGGCTTGATTTCTTCGATCCAAGCAATACAAAAACATTAGCTGAGGTCTGTGGTGTGTATGAAATAATAAACAACAAGACATAGGGGATCTCAAGGATGAGAATCTATAACGTGACCTTATATGTTTAGAAATGAGCCGCCACAAACAGCTGCCAGTGATATTAAGTTATATTAAAATGCGAAAGAGCTTATTTTCATATACTGAAAAGCATATCCTTATCATCAAAACATTGCATTTTCTTGCATACTACATAAATCTGTCTAAATTATTTAGCCAAACATACTAAAGACAACTGAAAGGACATGAATTCTGCCGAAATACAAGTGTTTTTCAGTGACCTGCAGCACCATCCTCCTGTTTGCATGTGACCCGGATGTTCTTCACTAATAGTTTCCACTCATGAGCTCGCGGGGGCTTTGGGGGTGAGGTCACCTGCGAGGTCTTGTTCCTTACTTCCTGTTAAAGAGGACAGAGGAAATAAAACATTATCACTCATAACATCAACAGCAACATCCTTTTCTGTGTTTTTCTCTCCATTCTGAGCAAATTCCAATGTTACGTAATGCTCTGAATATTATGAAATTTATCAGGTCATACAGTCAAAGACAAACAAAATAGGGTTATAAAACTTTTATTAGCTCATGTGTTTAAAATTAAGCTGATATGAAGTGTTTCAGAGAGGATTACATGCTAAAGTTAACACTGTAAGTGTTAAACATTTAACACATTTGTGCAGGGTAGTACCTTGACTTCTGCAGACTCTGCAGGCCGGCTGCTCAGAGTTACGGACGCTCGAGCTCGACTCAAGACTTGTCTGAGCCTGTCGTTCACAGCGGTTTCACTTAGACTCTCAGAATCTCCCTAAAACACACACAGAAAATCACATGCTTTTTGAAGAAATTTGCAGAAATCACACTTTGAGACCAATGAGATTTACAATAATAGGAGTGTGCAATAAGAAACGCATTTACTTATATTTTATATTTTGAGTGGTTTAATGTCTAAAAATACCTGCGCAAAACTTGGCATCAGCTGCAAATCTACAGAGTCCAGGTGACGCACCCCCCAGGAAATCTCCACCTCCTCGTTCACCTCTTTCATCTGTAGGGCCAGCTGTGGCAACAATACACACAACACAAACATTACAACCATTAAACAAGGGCTGATCAGAGCAGTAAGCCACGAGACAATGTGTGCAAACTCGTAAAGCCTAAAACCTCTTTTAACATGGTTTAATACAAAGCCTCAATTGTCTTATTGCTTTTAAAGGCTATGAAACAGAAAATGAACAATAAAAATATAAATATAAATATAAATATAAATAATTTAGGGTTTTTACTGCATTTATTTGTGCATTAAATTACAGAGATAAAGAAACCACTTTATATCTGAATCGTGCATTTGCACTATTTTTCACATGATTGAGTTGGCAAGACAAAGGAAAAAATTAAAACCATAAAGAGGGTCATATTGTAAAATTCTATAATGTAAAAGAGAATTTAAAACCAAACCGCAAGTCGTAGAGACTTGAAACTTGGAGGAATGGTAGTACACACATCGCTGGCAACGTGACCAAGACTCACCCCAACCTGCCTGACGGGGGAACTACAGCGAACAAAAGTACAAAATCGCTCATAACTATACCGTCAGTCACAGGCTTAAGTGTATTATGTTGCTGAAATCCTTGGCCCACGGCAGACAAAACGCATACCGATTTGATCAGATTAATTTTTTTGGATATTTCACATTTTTTGAAAACCTACTTTTGCGAACTATTCCTAGGTTCTGCGCAAAAACGGAACCTGACCAATGCAGAAAAAGTGCAAGAAAAAAAAAAAAAATTGCGGAGCTTGGCTATTTAGTGGTGCTATAAAAGGGAAAAAAAAAAAAAAAAAAAAACATAAAAATGGCTATAACTGCCCAACCATTTGTCCTAACAACATAAAAATCACTGTGCACTGTCTTGGTCTGAAGTGCCACAAGCGTCTACAAGGACATTTGCTTATCTCCAAAAACATGGCTGCCATTGGCCAACAAATTTTGAGCATCTGCTAGACAAGGTTAATGGATGAAACATGGTGGGCCTGTTCAACTCACGCCCCCAAAGGTCTGAGAGAAATTTATATTTACATTTACATTTACATTTATTCATTTAACAGATGCTTTTATCCAAAGCGATTTACAAGTGGGAAATACATCAAACTCTTCATCCTAAAGAGGCAAATCGACATAGGAAGTTCTCATAATAACATATATCAGGTATTGTTCAGATAAGTACAAGATAGAAGGGGAAGAATAAGAAAGGAGTAGAACAAAGGTTTTTTTTTCTTTTTTTTTTCAAATAGTGTCGAAAGAGATGAGTTTTCAGCCATCGCTGGAAAATTGTCAGGGAGTTGGCAATAAGGATAGAGGTGGGAAGATCATTCCACCAGCCAGGAACGGTGAAAGAAAATGTTCTGGAAATTTGAAAGAAATCGGTGACTGGGGGCAATATTGCATTTTCCAAGGGTGTAAACGATTGTACGTTGCACCGTTTTTCACACATACGTGCAATATTTGAATCATATGATACAACTCCTCATTCCAGACAACTATGTCTAGAACCACTGTTGTCAATCAAATTGTTTGTTAAATGACTGAGAAAAAAAAAAAAAAAAAAAAAAAAAAAAAAACTACTTTTGCAAACTACTCCTAAAAGGTTTTTCGCTCAATCTAGAAAAAAACACTGCAGTACAATTCTTCAGACCAATAATTATCAAAAAAAAAAAGTTGAAATTTACCCTTTGGAAAGATATCAGGTTCGTTAAGAAAAGGGGCCTGTCTGAATTTACCCAAAATCCTATAAAGCCTAAAACAGAACTCAAAACTTCACAAAACCTGATGAGCACATGCGACAGGTGATTCTAAACAAGCATGCAAAGTTTTAAGGGGATCGGATCACAGCTGGTGCTATATCAGTCATAAACTTTAAACAACATCATATTTTTATGGTAAATTACCTTGCTTTTTTAATGATTGATTTAGGTGGGTACAGCCTTGCTAATACGTAAAGTCTTTCCTTATATGCTTAAATGACTTAAGTGCTTGAACCGCATTTATCACTGCTTGCAGCTATAGTTTAAACTGTAATTTTTCTTCGATGGCAAATAACTCTAGTCTTCAGTTTCAAATATCATTCTAATATGCTCAAGAAACATTTATTATTATTATCATCATCATCAATGTTTAAAGCAGTTGTGCTGCTTAAACGGAAAAGTTCACCCAAAAACAAAAATTCTGTCATTAATTACTCACCCTCATGTTGTTCCAAAGCCGTAAGACATTCGGAACACAAATTAGGATATTTCTGATGAAAACCGAGACCTTTCTGCATAGACAGCAACGCAACTGACATGTTTAAGGCTCAAAAAGGTAGTAAGAACATTGTTAAAACAGTCCATGGCAGCAGTGGTTTAACCTTTACTTAATGAAGCTGAGAATACTTTTTGTCCACTGACATGAGTTGAAGAAAAAATTGTTAAAAAAAAAAAAGTCGCTTTTTTTTTTAAGTTACATTTTTGGCCATTTTTGTGCCTTTAATGGACAGGACAGTAGAGAGATGATAGGAAAGTACTGGGCAGAGAGAAGGGAACGGGGTCGGCAAAGGACCTCAAGACGGGATTCAAACTCGGGTCGCCGCGAGCACAGCTGTGCTACATGTCGGCGCACTAACCACAAGGCTATTGGTGCCGACAAAAGTCACTATTTTTGCTTACTACCTTTCTGCACCTTGAACGTCTCAGTTGCCGTCTATGCAGGGCCAGAAGGCTCTAAGATTTCATCAAAATATCTTAATTTGTGTTCTAAGGAAGAACAAAGGTTTTACGGGTTTGGAACAAGGGTGAGTAATCTTTTATACTGTAATAGTCTTTTATACTCTTAGAGAAAGTAATGTCTAGATCAAATTTTACTATTGTGAGGATAAGCTGGGCTTTAAAAAAAAAATAGTAGCAAATTAAGTACAATAAAAGACACCAATGTTTAATACAAATCATTACTAATAACAAATGACAATAAACAACAAAGTATAACTTTTCACCATTGTCAACTTGCCGCATATAGTATTCAGCTACTGAAATAAACAGTTGGCAGATCTATGTTGACCTAACATCAGCCACAAACCAAACAACAAATGCTGCTGCTTTAAATCAGCAAGGCAGAAACACACAGCGGCCTACAACAGAATAACATAGCACTGCCTACTTCAAACTCACAATAAACAAAGGGTCCAGAGCATTCACATTTTCACAACAGCTCATTGAGCCACAGGGCCCACCGTACACGGAGGAATGGGCTGTCATGTCCAAGCACGACTGCTTTACATTTCTGAAGACTGAACTCGGGTGAAATGTGGGGAAAAAAAAAAAAAAAAATGACAGGAAGCCAAATTCCACTCCAATGCTCAGTGCTCAAGTTCATTTCTAAATCACATGAATTACAAAGTCTGAAGAGGAAGGATGTACAAGAAAATGCTAACCAGACATTAATAACTTACAGTGTGATTTATACATACAGGAAATCTTTAATCGATCCATTTCAATCTGAGCCTGAAAAGATATTTGCTTACAGTACTTGCAACCCTGCCAAGAGTTGGACCCCATGGAGCCACAATAAAAGTGTTATTCCACAACCTCATATGTGGCTGTGGGCTCTAGAGTGCACTGACCTCTAGAACAGAAACAAAAGCCCTAAATATACTGTTGTTCAGCCTACGAAGCCATTCTAGCAACCGCTGGGAGCTTTCCAGTAACCGGCCTTGACCAGCAGGAGACAGAAACAGACAGAAAATATGCAGTAACCACCTGGATTCCTCCAGAAAGAGTGTTAAATGACAAACAGAAAATAACAACTGCTCCGTATGTACACTTGGCACATGTGCGGTATTCTATTTACAATCCAGCACTTGACCTGATTTGTTTGAACAAAAACAGCCCACTACGACTGAATACCAAAGATCCGGGGCAGATTCTCAAGGCATATGAGGAAAACGAAAGATTTAACGACAGGTTAAACGCATTTAGCCACTCAACGCACTTATGGCTAAAATGGGATCACCACGACAATGAGGAGTCGAGCAACTTATTGGTTTAAAAATAGCTGTAATGCAATTGAGCAAAGCCTGTGTGAGCTTTTAAACGCAATGCATTGTCAACGACTGCAGAGCAGAAACAGCTCTGCACACTGAAATGGTGCTCTTAAGTCATTTTTACCACCATAGCCAAATATTAAATTAACTCTCCGTACAAGAGGTACAAGCTTTTCCATGAATAATTCCAGGCAGGATGTACCATGTGAAAATGCATGTTTCTCAGGCAGAGACATATTAACGGTGATTAAAATAAAGGCAGGACATCAATCCAGTGCTCGCGTCCGAAGCACTTAATCTGATTCCCGTGGCGAATAAAATGGCAGAGTGAGTCACGCCCTATAAATCAAAAGCATTCGGGATGGTGCATGAAACGTTTCATCTCTCAGGAGCATGTGAGACGTCTTATTCAAGGGCAAATGTGTTCATTCCTGATCCTTATGGGTCTTATGTGACTGTACACGTATACAGCAGTGTTATTGTTAACTAAAACTATAAAAAAAAAACATTTTCAGCAATTGAAATAAGGCTGAAATAAAAAAAAATATATAATATTAGAAGAAAAAGAGACTTAAATTAGAAATTTTACCTTGGTTATTAACTGAAATAAGTTTACATGCAAAAATTAGTGAAACTAAAACTGAAATAAAAGTAATTAAAGCTTTATAGAAACATTAAAAATCACAAACTAATAAAATAATGACAAAAGTACATTTAAAAAACAAATTAAAATATTTAAAATTAATAAATTCTTTAATATATAAATAATTATAAAATAACTAATACCAAGGGTCCAACATTCTGACACCAACAATAATATTTATTTACTGTGTATTACTTTAATTATACATATTTTATATCAAAAATAATTTAAAAGTAGAACAAAATCTGACCTTTTCCAGAGTTCACATGGTCATGAATGTATTTATATAACTGTTTATTCATAAAAAAATTAAACCCTGCTTTAGATTAGGTTTCATTTCCTCACAAGACTCATCTCTCACGCTGATTTATCCCAATGTGACTAAAATGACTAGTTGTGACCATGGACCACAAAACTAGTCATAAGGATCAATGTTTTTAAAATCATATTTATACATCTGCTGAAAGCTGAATAAATAAGCTTTCCATTGATGTATCGTTTGTTAGAACAGGACATTTGGCTGAAATGCAACTATTTGAAAATCTGAAATCTGAGGGTGCAAAAAAATCTAAATATTGAAAAATCACCTTTAAAGTTGTCCAAATGAAGTTCTTTGCAATGCACATGCACTAATCTTACTAATACTAATATTACTACTATCCTAATGATTTTTGGCATAAAAGAAAAAACGATCATTTTGACCCATACACTGTATTGTTGGCTCTTGCTACAAATATACCAATGCTATTTAAGACTGGTTTTGTGGTCCAGTGTCACATTTACTTTAAAAGCAAAACACGTGACAGATTTTCCTAGAATCATAAAGAAGGAGATGCTTGTCTACTCCAAGAGAAGGTTTAGAAAAAACAAAAACTGGCTTATCTGTCCCACCATTGCCAATATTCCCGGAAGCATTTAAAGAATGACTGTCTTGTTTGACACTTTGTTATACATATGCCACAGCACTTGTGTTTACCCAACCATCCTCAAGTGACACTAAGAGCAGAATAAACACTTGTGTTTACCTGCAGACGAAGTGGAGAGATCTTCACACTGTATCTCATGGGGGTTTCTGAAGATGTTGAGCTTGGTAAAGCACTGAGAGAAAACTGCAGCTTGTTTCCAACCACCTGACACAGGACATTCTGCAAAAAGATACAAGTATGACTAAAACTAGTTTGTCACTTTAAATATCCTCTGGCTTTAATAGTCATAGAATAGCTAACAATTTTTCTGAATCATCAAAAAGGGTGCATGTCAAAACGAGAAGTCCTAACCTAATCCAAACCTAAATACAGTTTACGTAAGCCAGCGGGGAGAGATAAACAAATAGTTTACTCATACAGGTTAGTGCGTATAAACGTTCAAAGCGTGGCCTTACCTTTTGACCGGGTGTTTTTGTAAAGCTTGAAATCTGGTCCACGTCCAGTTCTGATGCCTGAACACCATCTTCTTCAAAAGTCAGCTGAATCCCACTCTAATAAGAGGTACAAAATACCAATGGAACACAATAAGCAAAAAAGATGTTATATTACAGATGAAGAATATGTAGAGATGCCCACCTGTGATCTTCTAGCTTCTTCATTGAGGCTCCTGAACCACGCTCTTCTCCAGTGACTCTTCCAGCTTTTCAGAGACAGCACCCAGCATAAAATCCCATCGGCTTCCTCTGAATCCACATGACTGAGAGGTGTTTTCCCAACACGAGGTTCGTTGGAAAAATACAGCACCAAGTATATAATCAAAGTGACAACGGAGGCCAGAAACAGAGTGACCATGCAGAGCCACTGCCAGTCACCCACCCAGGAGAAAACACCCTCCATAGACGACATGATCACCAAGCCATTTACTTTAAACCTTTAACATGTTTACCATCAGATCTACTCCTCTCCCTTCCGCATCCTAACACAATAACGACACTTTCCTTCCTAGTACTGACTACTAAAACTCCTTCACAAACAGCAAAAATGAAAGCTGACAGAGGTGGGTGGAAACACGCGAACGGTGGATAGAGGCTCGTAAATCTCACTTCAACCAGGACGACAGCAACAGATAAAGCTGTTTTAATACAAAATATACTGTGGAAAATATTAGAGCATCTGCACAACTACTTACAGACTGAATAACATCTTTACCACACGACAGTTCACAGTAAACCGCCTGTGAATGAATCTGCGAGATTGTAACCGGATAAATCGTTTCTTATCGGACACAAACAGCTTGAAGGTTTTAAAAACATCGGCGATTTTAAAAATACATAGACTTGATATTATAAATTAAAGACCTGTGTTAGACAGTTGTTGGCTATTTCAAGACAACTGTAAAAAATGAAAGCATTAGATCCGGAGCATCTGAGGTGAAAAAAGTTCCTGAAAATCCCCCGGCGTTCATGAGCCACGTTACCATCACATTAGCCGAGCATTATCCCACAGAAAACAAAAAAAAAGAGTTTAAAAAGTGACATTAAGTGGAGTTCTCATCTTCTCTAACGGGTTTGTTCGTCCTCCTGGGCGTGTATGATGAAGAGAGGCAGAAAGACAGCGGACGTGTGTGTCACACACACCGCTGATTTCGAGGATTATTAGCTTTGCATTGAGCTTCGGCAGTCCTAAAGCACCGTCACCAGACTAGACAAAATAAAAGTCCCTACTGCAGTTTCCAAAATAATACAAACCGACGAATTAATATAAAACAAATGAATTAATAAAAATATCAAATCACAAAATCAATCAATAAAATACTATTTGCTCTATATTGTTAATATTATTATTACGGGGAATTTATTCTTGCAGAAAAAAGACAGGTCTTGTGACATCTCTTCACAAACGATGGTTTAAACAATGGGCGTTTCTTTGTTTATACAGCAAATTCTGCAACGTTTGAATATGAAAATGTGCGACTTGTGTGTGCGTGTGTGAACTGGTGGCTAAAACAAAGGGAGTGTTTACAAACGTTTTTCTCAAAGTAGCACATTACATCCGTTCATCATGTTCTTAATTCACTATTTTTTTTAGAATGCAACAAAAAAATCCATTTGTCCATTTCTAACAGACAAACTGTAAATGTTTTGTTTGTCTATTAATACTTAATAAGCAATCGTTAGACAACGTACACAAACCGATTTTAAAAAGCATTAAAAAATTATCTTACACAAACTACACTACCAGTCAACTTTTTAAGGAATTTTAAAGAATTCTCTTCTGCTCACGAAGCCTGCATTTATTTAATCCAAATACAGCAAAGTCATTAATATTGTGAAACATTTTTACTATTTAAAAAACTGCTTTATATTTGAATATATTTTAAAAGCTATTATTCTAGTCATCAGTGTCACGTGATCCTTCAGGAATTATTATCAATATTTAAAACAGCTGAGTAATTTTTGTTCTGGATTCTTCGATGAATAGAAAGATCCAAAGATCAGCGTTTATCTGAGATAAAAATCTTTTGTAACATTAAACGCTATACCATTCAAAAGCTTGCCGTCAGTATAATAAATACAAATTAATACTTTAATTTATTAAGTATGCTTTAAATAAAAAGTGATGATAAAGACGTTTGTTACAAATGATTTTTTATTTCAGATAAATGCTGTTCTTCTGAACTTTCTATTTATCAAATAAAATCTACTCAGTTGTTTTAATGATAATTAATGTTTTTTGAGCAGCAAATCATAATATTAGAATGATTTCTGAAGGATGACTGTAGTAATGATGCTAAAAAAATATTCATACAGAAAACAGTTATTTTAAATAATAAAAATATTTTATTGTTGATGATTTTAGAAGGCAAAATTGATCAGACAGACTATGATCAGTCCTCCGCTGGCCGCTTGGTCGTTATTTTAAAAAACAAAAACTTAACGAACAAAATGATTTAAACGTTTTTCTAAATTAACTTAATAAAAAAAGAAAAGAAAATGTAATCACGTTGCCATTACATAAAAACTGAACCATTTTAATAGCTGAAACAGTAGTATAAGCTATTTTGTGAGAAGAGGGGAAAAAAGACGGGCTCGATAAGCTGTCGGAGAAGGGCCGCGCTGTTCAAGCAGGTACGCGCTGCGCGTATCACGCTGAAACCGTCTTAAAGGCGTCATCGGATGCTAAGTTCACTTTTTCTAGTTGTTTGAACATTAATGCGTGTTGGCAGTGTATGTACAAATCTACCCTATAATGATACATATCCATGCAGCAGTTTTTAATTAATCTGTAAAAATAATATCCCCTTTTTAAATCGAGTGGCGTCACACCGACAGAGGCCCCTCCCACGATAGTTGATTGACATGAGCGTTTTACCTCAGACCAGCTGTCACAGTCCGCCCGCTTTGTTTCGATGCTGGAGCAGGGATGTAAGTTAGACAAGAATATATCTCTAATTGAGCGATTGAGGTGTTGTGTTGCTGGATGTAATAATGAACATAGTGGTCATCATTTACTCCCGACATCTGAGCAGCTGAAGATGCAGTAGATTACATTTGTTTGTGAATGCGCCTCCCGATCTACATATATCCGTCTATGTTCGCGCGAATCAGCCGTGATCCAGCTTCACTTACAGCAGACGTGAGTATAAGCGTTTTTTTTTTTTATGAATCTTTGCGATCGCCTTTCCTTATAATGTGGTGGTTAAGAAGTTTAGCGGCTAAACGCGGCTAAAGTAAACAAGACCGTCTTTCCACAGAGAGAAGAGAGGGGCGGGGTGAGCAGAGCTCATCTGCATTTTAAGGAACCCCTTAGAATGAGATGATTCTGGTCGAGGCTGCTTTAAATGCAAATGAGCTCTACTATCCCCGCCCCTCTCTTCTCTCTGTGGAGTGAAGAGCCTGTTTACTTTAGCCGCTAAACTTGCTAAGATATTGTTAAGAAAGGCGACCGCAAAGATTAATAAAAAAAAAAAAACCCTTATACTCACTTCTGCTGTAAGTGAAGCTGGATCACCAATGATTCACGTGAACATAGACGGATATCTAGATCGGGGGGGGCATTCCATTCACGAACGTAATCCACTGCATCTTCAGCGGCTCAGATGAGTAAATGACGACCGCTACGTTCATTATTACTGCTTCGGCATCAAAACGATGGAGGTTGGACTGCT